>NW_027205602.1:10000-14018 GCF_024711535.1 Dipodomys merriami | reverse complement strand
ATCCTCCTTTGAGTTAAAAAGCCTTAACTATTAAAAACTGTAGAAGAGTTATCAAATTAATTCTACCATCATCATTTTTCCACCCAATCTTGTTACATTAGTTATGTGAATTTTTGTGTCTTTATATGTTGCTCCGCCACAATATAATCCCTGTTTTCACTGCATTTGATGTCGGTGCCATGCATCTTCTATATATATTTCTCTAGCTTTGGGAGGAGAGGGGAAAAATCCAAATGCTTAACAATGGATACAGCTTGACCCCCTGTAACAATGAGATGTAAAAGACACTATGTTGAAAAACTTACTTTACAATTTAGGCAGGAAGGAAGGAGAGAGGAGGGAGTGTACTTCTGGAGGTGGGAGGGAAGGGATGGTAGGGGAAAAACAAAGGAGGAGGTAACAATGCTTGATAGGAAATATACTCATTATTTTGCTCATGTAAATGTAGCCCCTCTGTACAGTATTTTTACAATAAAAACATTAAAAAGGATACTATATGAAAGTTTGCACATGATACCTTATAACTATAATTCTTTGAAGAATTAGGGTTTTACACAAACATCCTGATTGCTTTGCCAAAGGATAAAAGATTTAAATAAGGTACCTAGCATCTTGGAAGGAAAATACTATTGGCTTTAGATCAAATTCATTTATCTAATACTGAGGAAATGAATTTCAGAAATGGCAGAGGCAACGTGTATCATAAAAATAACCTTATGAGGTACAACCAGGATGCCCAGATCAAACTTCCTGGAAAAAAGCAATGAATGAAAAGCTACTAATACTTCTAAAATGAGCCTATTGGTGATGGTTCATGCTTGTTATGCTAGGTAATTAGAAGTCAAAGATGAAAGGATATCAATTGAAAGCTTGGCCAGGAAGAAAACCTTCCTCTCTGCAACCAGCAGACAGGAAGCATCAGCTCTGTGCCTGATGCCCAGCTGGCTGGACGGTCTCTGCCCACATTCCGACACACAAGACCAACCCAATCTGAAATATTATCAAATACATTCAAATAATATCTCCTGTTTGGGAGATAATCTTTGAAAGATATAACAAAAACATTTCACTGATTTCCTTTTGAAAAATTCAGAATGAAAGGGGAAATATGTTCTCACTGACTGAAGGGTAAGTTAACGACCAGAATGATGTTAATGGGGGTAGAAGCGCATTTGGTAACTTATCCACTCAACCATCTTTCCTCACTTCTTGTCACATATCCTGAGCAGTGAGATTTTGTAATGCAAAGTATGTGTGTGAGCATGCAGCTTGTAAAAGTAGTAATGAAATGCTAGGCACTGGAACACAGGCCTGTAAAACTAGCTGCTCAGAACCCTGAGATATGAGGAACTCAGTTCAAAGCCAACATAAGAATAAAAGACTCTTACCTTCAATTTACCAGTAAAAACAAAAAGATGAGCTGTGCTTCAATTGCCAGAGTGCTAGCATTGCATACAAAGCTAAGGGACATCCAGGCCCTGAATTCAAGCCCCAGTACTGGCTCTCATACACAAAAAGTAACCATGACAACATCACAGGTTATAAATATATTAGCAAGGGATGTAGGAGAATGGGATGATGACAGCATTTACCTCACTTTTAGTCTCAAGCATTCTGTACAGCGTAGCCCAATCTGTGAAAAGCTCTAGGTGAAATCTTCCTCAAAATCAGATTCATCCTCATATCCCTCTGCACATTTATCACACACACACACACACACACACACACACACACACACACACACACACAAAAGTCTATATATTGCCATCTAATTTTGAAATATATAACCATACACATATGCTTCAGAATTCTGTGCCCTTGATTAGGTTACATAGGGAGCACAATATATCCAGGGTCTGGCTCATTCTTCTAATCTTAGCTGCTCAGGAGGGTGTGATCTGAGGATCACAGTTTGATGCCAACCTAAGCAAATAACTCCTCAAGATTCTTATCTTCAATTAAGAAGCAAGAAGTGGATATGTGGTTCAAGTGGCACAGTGACAGCATTGAGTAAAATAATCTAAGCAAGATTTCCAGACCCTTAGTCCAAGCCTGTGTACTGGCCCACTAACACTCCATAAGCCAAAAATCCCTGAAAGACCAAACCAAAAATATGTCAATTTTTTGCTAACTTATGAAGTGAAATCCAATAAGGCAACATAGCTTTTGGTTGTTGAAGATTTGGTTGGAAAACCAAAAATTCAACGTGTGCTTAAGTGATATAACAAACAAGCAACGAAATAAAAATTTCCCAATAAAAATCTGGAACCCCTGACCAAGAGATTTTTTTCTACGTTTTTGAAAATTACTTATTTTTCAGTAAGTGAAATAGTATAAACCTTTATTGTAAGTTATAGGAGTCAGTTTAAGCTCCAAGGAAGTGAATGTAAAACTAAAATCACACACAGCATTACAAGTTTCTATGCCTCTGGTGAGACACTAGAAATCTGTAATTGTGTAGCCTCTAGAAAGGAGAAGGGAGATGCTCAGCATCATTGGTCATAAAAGAAATGCAAATCAAAACCACATTGATTCCACCTCACCCCAGTTAGAATAGCCATTTTCAAGAGAACAAATAATAGCAGATGTTGACCAGGATGTGGCTAAATATGAACACTACTACACTGTTGGTGGGAATGGAAGGCAGTATGGAGGTTCCTAAAAAGACTAAACATAGAACTCCCGTAAGATCCAACTATCCCACTTCTTGGCCATCACCCAAATGATTTCAAAATAGAGCACAATAAGCTACCAGCACAACTATGTTCATTGCAGCATTGTTTACCATAGATAAGATATGGAACCAACCCAGTTGCCTCACAATAGATGAATGGATCAAGAAAACGTGGTATATTTACTCAATTTTATGCTTCTGTAAGAAAGAATGATATTGTCCCTTTCATAAGAAAATTGATAGACTTGGAAAAAATCATATTAAGTGAAGTAAGCCAGGCCCAAAGAAACATAGGCTCTATGATTTCCCTTATTTGCAATTAGTATTATCCTGTTAGTCCTGACAGAGGATTATAATAGCTGAAGTACTATAAACATATGTGTGATCATACAAAATGATGCTAATTGAAATGAACACGAAGATATTGAAACAACAGGTCTTATTTTGTTTAGTTGTCAACCTTGATATAGCCAATGTACAGTAACTAGTTCTTTCTTTTTACTTTATTTCATTTTTCTTTTCAAATTAGTTTTATCCCTGGCAATTCTTGTCTTTGATTCTGGTACCCTCCATCCTATATATGCATGTATTTGAGGAAAGGGAAGGGAAATAACAAAATGCTGAAAGATGACCCAGTGCAACAATAATAGGTTACATTAAAGCGGGAATGATCTTTACAACAACATGGGGGACATGGGGGGAGGAAGGAGTGGAGGGAAGGGATAGACAGAGAAAAACAATAGAGTGGGAAACAATTTTCAATGAGAAATGTAACTTATTCGTGTAAATATAACCCCTCTGTACAGCATCTTTACAATAAAATATTTTTAGTGTAAAAATGAATTTTTCCCATCAAATGTCAAGCTGATACCTTGGGAACTTCTGAGTTCATGTGAAAGAGTGTTTTAGGAGTTTCAAGAAGCTAGTACTAAGTACAAATAACCACAATTTAGTGATAATAAGAAAAGCTCTTTTTATTGTACTATATGAACAAAAGAAAATTTCTTTTTGTTTCTGTTCACTTAGAACTCTCTTTGCCATCTGCATTGTTCCAAAGTCAAACTAATCACTTATCCTTATCTTTCTTTGGTATCTAGCTTTGGCATGTAATCTGAGATATAAGCAGTATTCTTTTTTCAATTTGGAGGCCTAGCAGGGAGGTGCTCCTTCCTGGTCAAGAGGTTAGACTGGAGGACCCAGCACACTTGCTGTGGTTTCTTTTGCACAGCTCACTGAGGAACTTACTCAAATATGTTTTCAAATTCTACCAATAACTCTTATTAGTATGAAGCACTTAATTAGAAGTCACTTTCTCAAACTCCTATTTGAGTAATAAATAGAATA
>NW_027205602.1:0-5000 GCF_024711535.1 Dipodomys merriami | reverse complement strand
CACATTTACACTCCTCAAAAAAAAAACAAACAAACACAACTTACCAGGACACTGGGGATTCACATATGTACTTCTAGCTCAGTGCTCTGCTACTTGAGCCACAAACTCCATTTTCAGCATTTTTGGTGTTTAGTTGGAGATAGGAGTCTCACAGGTTTTCCTCCCCTGGCTGGCTTTGAAACAAAATCCTCAGCTCTTTGCCTACTGAGTAGATAGGATTACAAGCTTGAACTGATACTCTTATTTTTCTATTCTATTCTTCTTTTGCTTTTCTATTTAAGAATCATTTCGTTAAGTGGCAAAAAAATCCTGCTTTTGAACACAGCAGAGAAAATCAATGAAAATAGAAGCTGTATCTGAATAGATCAATAAATGGATATATATTTTAAAAGACGTATCAAAATACAAAATAACAAAACAGAGAAGAAACCAGTTGCCAATAACCAAAACAAATGAGTACTTTATCAGAAATCCTACCGTTATAAAATTTAAAAGTACAGTAATAAACAACTTCAGATGATTTATTCAAAGATGAAACCTATCAAACCTACTTAAGGAAGAACGAAAAAAAATGGAATCTACACAAATTTTCTAAATTTACATTTAAATGCATTTCAATCTATAAAACTCTAGGTACTGATGAATTTATTATTGACTTTTCCTAAAACTTTGAAGAGATCATTTTGATTCTACAAAAATATTTCCTTAGAAAGTGAGGAAATACTATTTGCCCTCTTAAAAGTTTCTCGTAAAAATATCTGGCTGAATTTTGTCTGGAATTATACTCTATGTACTGAGCAGTTAAGGAAAATTGTTTCAGGACATTGAGTCTTCTAATCATTAAGTACTTGATCGTTCATTTACTTAGTCCTTATTTTTTTGTATAACATTTGAAAGGTTTTATAAAATCCATTAAAGATAAACTTCTGAATTGGAAAACCTTTTGGAGGGAATTTACTCAAAGCAGAATGATATATTTTAGGCATCTCAGTATTTAGAGCTGTGAGTATGAACTCCATGAACAGTATAACTTGTCTTTAAGGAAGTTTTTAATACATAGAGCATAACTAAGAAAAATTGTAGGTGATAGAGTAACTAAGGGAGGCCAGGACGTGGCCAACTGCCTCCATAGGAAGACAAAAGCTTGGGATGTACCCTGAGGGACAATGCTCCTGTCCTGTTCTGTCCTGTCGAGCTACTTGTCATGTATTGGGTACCTGCACAGGGAGGGCTGGAACTGCTCTCACAGCACCATGAACGTGGTTAGCTTGCTGCCATCCAAGGCCAGCAGCAGAAATCAGATGAAGTGGAGCAGGGATTGGATGGAGGGCGGCCCGTGCTTGATGGATGTTGCTTCTGTGCATACATGATGAAGACCACAGACCTGGTTTTGTTTTCCAATAGAGAAACTGCAGCACTGCCTGAGCCACAAGTATGTCCACTTGCCATGGAAGCTTTGGGCCGTGGAGTCCTCCACCAGCATGTTGGCGCAGCCCTCACCGTCTGTGGAGTGTAGAAAGTAGTATCAAGATTCCCAGTAGTTCGGCTCTTTCCACAGGGTCAGGGCCCAAAATGGAAGGAGCTAAGGATGGCCCCATTTCCAGGAACCCCAACTGGAACACTTCAGGGCTCTGGAGAAGGGGTCCATCAACTGAACATCCTAGCCAGACACTCCATCCATTTCTGCCATCTACATCTATTTCAGGGACTCCAACACCAGCATGGACAGCTCTGCTGTGTTTTTTTGCTGGCCATGAAGGAAGAACAGCAGTATGCTCCTGAGCACATGAGCTCTTGGGCCTCAGCGGGCTTGCTCTGGGACATGTACCTGAAGAAGATGGTCCAGTACATTTGGTGTGCCCCATACTGGCCGCCTTTCTCCATGCAGCTTAACTTGCATGTGATTGTGGGCTTCATTGTGAGAGCCTTCCTGCTCCACCATCGCTGCTGCCAATGTGGCCCAAGTAGTATAATCTTTAGAAGGACTAGGACAAAGCCTGAGAATATTATTGCAAGAAATTGGGGTACATCAAAAAGAGGGTGGGGAAAGGGTAGACAAATGAAGGGAGGAAGGGGCAGAATGTAGTCAAGCTCATTGGGAGAAAGTGAGGGAACAGAAGATGTTGTATGAAAGGAAATGTTCTCATCTGACTTATGCAAATGAAATCCCTCTACACAACCTCTTTAAAATAACTATAATCAGCAGGGCACAGGCCACTCAGGCCTGTAATCTTAGCTACACAGGAAGCTGAGATCTGAGGGTCTCAGTTCAAAGCCAGCCAGGGCAGGAAACTCCATGTCACCCTTATCTCCAATAAACCACTAAAAAACAGGAAGTGGCGCTCTGGCTCAAGTGGTAGAGTGCTCATCTTGAGTGCAACAGCTGAGGGATAATGCCCAATCCCAGAGTTCAAACCCCATGCCTGACAATAAATAAATAAATAAATAAATAAATAAATAAATAAATAAATAAATAAATAAATAAATAAATAAATAAATAAAACTAAATTTGCTAAAAAGGAATTCATTGCCTATACTGCAAAACTAAGAAATAAAAGGGAATGGTGGGTCAGAGGGGGGTGTGATTATTGTAGGTGTGGCACAAATCAATTTGCACTGTATTCATAAACTGCTTTTGTTATATGGCAACTCCTTTGTACAAATACTGAAAGATAAATGACAAATAAAAATAATAATTGAATAGATGTAAAATAAGATACAGGAGAAAGAAATGGTTGATAGATACTTCTGATATGGAACAGGGCTTCCTATTACATTGGGACCCTATAGAAGAACTCTACTGTTTTTGTAATATTTCAGAATAAGATGAGATTCATAAAGCATAGTTCATTATGATTTTTCAAAAATAATTTAAGTAGTTGTTAATAACCCAACAATACTAAATTCCTATATTATCTACATGAACAAATGTAATTTATTATCATGGTTTGAAAGAAAAATCTATGGAAACACTTTTATTTTTGGTAAGACATGAAGCTTGACCTCTGGGCCTGGGCACTACCCCTCAGCTCTTCAGCTCAAGGCAAGCACCTTACCACTTGAGCCACATAGCCATTTCTGGTTTTCTGGTGGTTAATTAGAAATAAGAGTCTCATGCACTTGCCTGCCCAGGCTGGCTTTGAAGCGCAATCTTCTGATCTCAGCACCTTGACTAGCTAGGATTACAGGTGAGGGCCACCGATGCCTGGATAAAATTCTTAATTCCAATTAATAAGCAGAAACCCAGAACTTGAGGCTTTGCTTAAAAGGGGGAGTGCAGGTAGAAAGTGTAAAGCAAATACTAGCAGAGAGGCAAGCAGAGAAAGAGAGAGAAAGAGAGGGAAGGAGAGAAAAAGCGAGAGTAAGAGAGAGGGAGGGAGAGAGAGAGAAAAATGTAAAAACAAGAAGCAACCATGGGAGGAGACAGGCAAAAGAGTGTAATGAAAGTGAATATTATGAAAATAAGTAGTATGAAAATAGGAAAATATAATGGAGTCCATTATTTTGTACAATAATAAGACAATATATCTAAAAGAAATTATTTAGACAGTGATGAGGACATATTAGCTGGTGGGGAAGATATTATTTACATTCACTTAGGCCCCAAACACAATCTCTGAAGATGCTCCTGTTCTATCCGGGCCAATGAAGTGGCCACTGCCAGTTTTTGCAGCAAAAAAAGAAAAATGTCATTCTGAGAACCAATGAGAGATAATGGCCAGACACAAGTGCCAGGCCCTGGGTTTTGTTCTCAGATTTGAAAAAAAAACTATTTAATCTTATTTAGTTTATGACTTACTTCACAGAAGAAATAAATGTATTCACTCATTCATGGATGCACATATTGATACATTTTCGGGCTCATTTGAGAAAATTTACTATGAAAAAGCATAACAGAAGTCACATACTGATGGTTCATGCTTGTAATCCAAGCCACTCAGGAGGCTGAGATTTGAGGATCATGGTTTGCAGCCAGTTGGTGCAAAACCGTCTATAAGTCTCTTATCCCAACCAGTAAAAGACCAACCAGCAAAAAAACTATAGCAGTGTCTCAAGCAGTAGAATGTTAGCCAAGAGCTATAAAGCTACAGGGCAGCACCCAGTTACTGAGTTCATGTCCCAGCAGAACTGGCAGAAAAAAAATGAACTCGAATTCAAAACAGCTTTATTAGGTTCAAAATAGTTCATAATCATTGAGAATAATTTGCTATTTGGGGCCAAACAAAACAATCATTTTTCTACTAATGACACAGAATAAAACACTCCTTAATTAGTTCTAAATCATGTAGGATTTCAGTATGTGGAACTGTACCTTTTCTAATGATAGCAGAAAACTGTATGTATTATATCCCAGGACTGTAAAACATATAAAATTAGATTTGTGCTCCATGGACAAAGTTTCATGATTCATAAAAGAGTATCTTCACAGTACTTAAAGTTTTTATATACTCTACACTGATCCTTTTTCCATACTGTATTATTATTGAGCACAACATAATTGTTAGTAAGCCTTGCCTTTACATTGGAAAATTCCCAATGCTGAACTTTCTAAACTTTCCTTTCTTTTATAAAGCAAATAAAACTATGATGGTATGTGAATATCATCAGTAGAAAAGTAAGTGAATGCCACCTCTACAATGCTCTGGACCTGCTTGATCATCTCACCAAGCTGCAGTTCTGTGTTCTTTCAGGCATCCTTTCAGGCTGATTGATCTTCTCCTTAGTGCCCAGGTTAGGGTGCCCAGTAACTTCCCTCCAGTCTCCAAGGTTAGCTCGTGGTTGTTTCTTCATTGCAGAAAATAGATTTCTGTATTCTACAAAAAAATAAATGTGATTGGGTCAAGCCTCTACTGTCATAAAGATTTTATTGTACATTAGTCCATATTTCCTCAGAGAATTCCTTAAATATTCAATTAATGGGAGGAAGGGGCTTGGAGGGAGGGAGGGAAAAGAAGGCACTATACAAAAGGAAATGTATTCATTATCTGACTCATGTAATT
>NW_027205601.1:0-14032 GCF_024711535.1 Dipodomys merriami | reverse complement strand
CTATACCCATCATTTATGTATTTATTTCTATTTCCCTTGCTATTTATTTCTGTTTTGCTTGTTAATACCCGTTAAAAGTAAAGGCCCTGACTCTCTCTTCCCTGTAGCACAATTCATAGTGAAGAGTTCATCAATGGATTAACAGATTGAGTCAGTTACCATGATTGGAATGGCCCCAAAAGATCATTGGCTGATATAACCATGTGTAGCTTTGCATAGTATAGGGGTTTGGGTACTAATTTTGTACTCATGCCTCACCTATCTTAAATAAGTGAGTTAATTTCTCTGGATCTCAAACAGTCTTATCTATTAAATGGGATATAGCTTAAAAGCAACAATGGCCGTTGACTTTAAAATGAGTTGGTAGAAGTAAGAGTGCTTAGAATAAAATGTTGCTTCAACATAAGATAATTTTGGGGAGGAGGAACCATCCAACACTGTAATGCTCCCTGGAGATACTTTTAATGGAGGCCAGTGCTTTTTATTTCTTTTCTTCCAAATTGACACAGGGCTGTGCTTTTTCTAGGTCTGTTACAGAACAATAGGTGATATACTACTGTGTTTAGGAATTTCTAGGATAAGTTCTTTTTTCATTGGTAGGTAGGAGAAAGAAAGAGGATTTGTCCCCTTTATGGGTTTGGGATTTCAACTCTAAGGCCTAAACATTTTTGATGGGCTTGAACTAATTTCGGCCACCATCGACAGAATGGGAGTGGAAAAATCCCCACCACATCTGCCTTGTCAGGGGCTAGAAGAGAGAACTTTCTAAATAGCCTCATTATTGGTCCCAGCTGAATTCTGCTCCTGTTCCATGATGCCAGCAAAAGCATTTTAGTAAGATGCTGCCAGCATCAAAAGCAGATCCACTTACGGTTTCCTGTAAGCGTATCTGCAATGGAGAAGGTGGCGGGCAGCCAGGTGTGAGCGTGCGTGCTAAAAATCTTCAATACGTCAAGCTGGAGGAACAATTTATAAAATGAAATTCAACATTCTATTTCTACTCCAAGAACTCAGTTTAAGGCACCGGAAATGCAGGTGGGTAATTCGGCTCAATTTCTCTGTTGCTTTATTGAATCACTGAATCTCAGCAGCAGAGAGGTTCATTGCATTCTTCTAGCTTGAATTTCCTCCAGTGTACCCCAGTAGCACTTTCAAAACACAAGGAGTTACTGGACTCTGTTTACATACCTTCAGTGACAGGGAGCTTACTCACTATCTTTATGATTGTGTTCCTAATTTTGTGTTAGCTCTGACCATTTGGTAAATAGATATTTCCAGTACCCACCAGATATTTCTGTTTCTGCCTGGTCTCCCAGCTACAGTACAGTAGGGTTGAGTGACTGAGTTCTCACTAGCGTGAAGCACATCCCTTCTAAACTCGGATCCTGAGCAACATCTTTAGAATGCTCCACTTTTTCTCTTTCCTTTCCTTTGCCAACTGAGTAGACAATAGTTATAAGGGAGAATTCCAAGGCCTTGAATGAGAACAGAGCCACTAGATGGAAAGGGTCTGGACTCCAGAATGACTATGTGGAACATAGCTTCCTGTGGACTGATACTAAACTTTGGCCGAGTTAAACCACTATGGGTTGTTAGAGTCATCTGTCCATTCTGGTAAATATAAACTATTAAGTTTTTCAAATAGGATACTAGACTAAGTGCCTTAGAAGTTACAACTGAATCACCATCTCCTTTAGAAACACACATTTGTATGTAACATTTCAGAATTGCTCTATGTACCACTGGTTCCTGAAAAGTAAAAAGTAATGTGGAAGCCAGATGCTGATGGCTTAATGCATGTTATCCTAGCTACTTAGGAGGCTGAGATCTGAGGATCACAGTTCAAAGCCAGCCTGGGCAGGAAAGTCCATGAAATTTTTAGCTCCAATTAATCACTAAAAAGCCAGAAGTGGAGTTATGACTCAAGTAGTAGAACAAATAAGCAATAAATAATGAACAAATAAAGCTCAGGGACAGCACGTAGGCCCTGGGTTCAAGAGAAGAGGTAAGAAAGAGGTATGAGAAGAGGTGGTAAGGTCACAGGTTTTTCAAGGATTAGTCTCCTTACATAAAGGAAATTATTTTTTTTTCCATGTGACAACCCAATCAGATAGAATCATCACAGTTATAAAGAGGAGGAAACAAGATACTCAGGGTGATGTACATAAACTCTGAGACTGTTTAGCCCCTGCCATTCCTCAGTAATCATCAGAATGCTTGCTTGCTTTCCTTCTTTCCTTTCCTTTCCTTTCCTTTCCTTTCCTTTCCTTTCCTTTCCTTTCCTTTCCTTTCCTTTCCTTTCCTTTCCCTTCCTTCCTTCCTTCCTTCCTTCCTTCCTTCCTTCCTTCCTTCCTTCCTTCCTTTCTTTCTTTCTTTCTTTCTTTCTTTCTTTCTTTCTTTCTTTCTTTCTTTCTTTCTTTCTTTCTTTCTTTCTTTCTTTCCAGTACTGTTCTTATAGCTTAAATTCAGGTCTTGGACTAAGACCCTGAGCTTTTGTGTGTTTAAAATATATAATGAAAGTTCATTTCTTTAAAAATCATATTAGAAGACAGCTACCTTGAAATCTGTCTCTTCAATCTGATTTACCTGTTAGTTTATTTATTTATTTATTTTTAAGAATCTGCATTAGGTGCCCTCTTCTCTATTTCCATGGCTTCCTCGTCGACTACCTTTCTACCCAAATAGCACTTTTCACATTGCCATGAATAGTTTATGGAACTTTTATCTTCTTCTACATTGAGAATTCTGCAAGGCCAGGGACTATGTCTAGCTCTTTGTTAATATCTATCCATGTTCAGATAATATTTGAGGAGCTCATTCATTTTTCAGGATGGTTCACAGACAGAGTGTTATTCAATTCCTTTGCTCTAGAGACCTCAAGACTTGCTTTGGGTCAGCATTATCAGCTGTGAAATGGGGCTATGGCTGCACTTAGTCTAAAGTAGAATGACTGCCATCTCTGAGTAGAACCCATACAGTCATTTTGAATGGATTGGAAATAGCACTTGCCAAGGTTTAATGGATCATTCTGCTGCCTAGCATTTGGAGAGCAGGGTCTGTGAGAGGATGTGAGAGGTGCTGGTTGGCTACATGAATAGGTACCCTTTCGTGTTTCCTGGTTTCTAGTGCTCTGATTGCTTGAAGGAGTCTGTCTGTCCTTGGAGGTGGAGGGCATTTAGTGGTTGATGTTGTGAAAGTAGTGTTACCACTCTGCTAAGACCCACAGGCTGGTGGTTGGATTTGTTAGATTTATTTATTTTTGCTTCATAAACTTTCTGAGGTTTGAGGCTGTACATTTCTAGTTCTCTTACTTGGTTCAAAGTTATATAGTCAAGTGTTTGTTTCCAATTTTGACATTAGTACAAGGGCACCAGTTCTAAAATAAAGAGAATGAGAGGCTCAGACTTTGTTCAAGATGCTTGGGGAAGATTTGGTCTACAGACAGAGGCATGGGCTGGAGGACAACCTCAAATGAGCCTATGATTCAGTTGTTTTACAAAACTGTTAATGGATATAATTCAGCATGTCAGCAAAGACAGAAGTGGTGCAATGATGTTCTTCAGGTATATGTGCATGTGTGTGTAATTGGTTTCCAGAGCATAATGAAGAAGTTCTGAGTTCAGCTCTGCCCAGTGACATCACAATGCCCACACAGCCTTCATTCCTGATCCAATAAAGGACAGGCCAGGTTATATCTACCAGCTCCATTTGTGAGTTAGGATATTTCTAGTCAACAATAAGCTATTCCTAGAACTAAAGCAAGTGCTCTGAAACACTCACAACTCAAATGTACAAAAAGTACACAAAGCATCAAAGGTACCACCAGAATGATTTTTCTAAAACATAGATCTTGCAATTTGCATGTCTACTGACTCTAGAAACCATTTTAAAAACAGCGCTGGTACTAGGGCTTGGACTTAGGACCTTGTATTCAGCATTTTCTGTCTATCATGCCTCTAGTTCTGGCTTTTTGCTGGTTAATTGGTGATAAGAGTATCTGGCTGAAAACAGTGATCCTTAGATCTCAGCACTCAGCACTCAGCATTTTTCCTTTCCACGGGTCTTTCTCATAGTCCAGGTTGGTTTAAAACTTGCAGTCTTCCTGCCTTTACCTCCCAAGTGCTGAGATTACAGGACCACATCAGGGTAGAAAACAATGAGAATAAATAAGAGTAATAAGAGTAAATAAGAGGGGCTGAGAAGGTGGTTTAGTGGTAGAGTGATTGCCTCACCTGCATGAGGCCTTGGGTTCAATTCTTCAGTACCACATAAGCAGAAAAAGCTGGAAGTAGCGCTGTGGCTCAAGTGGTGGAGCACTAGCCTTGAACTGAAGAGCTGAGGGACAGCGCCCAGGCCCACCCAGAGTTCAGGCCCCATGACCGACCAAAAAAAAAAAAAAAAAAAAGAAGAAGAAGAAGAAGAAAAAGAGTAAATAAGAGTAATAAGAATAAAACTTTTATGTTAGTCGACAGAAATGTATTTTCTTACAGTTGTGGAAGCTGGAAATGTAAGACTAGGTTGCCAGCATGGTTGGATTGTGCTGAGGGTCTTTTCCTGGCTTACAGATGGTTATTATTTCCCTGTACCCCCTATTTACTGTTATTATCATTATTAATTATTATTATTCAGCCACAAATTCTATTAGATTAAAACCTCACCTTTATAACCGCATTTACCCTTACCTATCCTATCTTCACATGCAGTTGTATCAAAAGTTGGAGCTTCAGTATATGATTTTTGAGGTCACAATTTTCTCCATATCAATTTTAATGTAGAAGGTACAGTGTCTGCTTCAGAAGGGTACATTTTAAGTTCTACTGCTAAGATACAACTAATAAAAACATCTCTATCCTCAATAGGTTACTTTAGCCAATATAAAAAAAAATATAACCTAGAAGATGTTGTCTATTGTTTATACTGAAATTATAAAAGTACTTCTCTGGAAATTATGACAAAGTAGATAAAGGAAAGTCTTGGAGTGGTGAGGTCTAGATAGCAAGCATGTTTGCCCTATCACTAACTAGCTGTGCCACCTTGCCTAAGAGTCTAAACCTCTCTGTATGCTCATTATGCCATGCTGGCTCAAATGAGTAAACAAATTGATCTCAAGTTAACCATGTTTCAGAATTCCATTTCTGGTTGTCAGCTTTGGGGATCCAAAATAGTGCCGGGGCGAGGAAAACCATCTGCTCCAAAGGGATCTTCATAGGGAACATACTATGCAATAAAATCTATGTCTTTAAACTGTAGACTCATTTTCTTTCATTTTCAGGTCAGAGGATAACTGATTTACCCTTCAAGACTCTCCTCTTCCTTTGTGCTAGATTTTTCTCTTTGGAAAAATCCAGGGGGGAATAATGGGAATCTCTCCCTTTAACTGAAAAACAGTAGAGGTCAAGGAGTGGCCTGAGAGACCAGAAGACTGGCCTTGGATCTGCAGAGTCTCTGAGATAATGAACTCACACTTCTGCAGCCCTCATCCCTTCCAGAATGTAATACACAACATTTCTTCTTCGAAAAGCAAACAACAAAGGAACATGGCCACAATCCAATTATCTGGGGGTGCAGCACTTCCAGGATGGCAGGAGGCAGGGGTGGGAGAGCTCATAGCGAGAAGAGCTCTGAAAATATATCTCTTATATAGGACGCATGCTTCTGGCTTTAAAACATTAATTCCATTGCAGAGAGTCACTGAACAATTTCCCAAGGATTCCCAAGATCTCTTAAGCCATTAAAAAGCATCCTTATTATATTAGTATGCTAAAGGGCTCCTCTGTATGCCATTCTAGGAGAGAGCAGATAGAACATGGGAGAAAAAAAGAAAGCTGAATGATTCCAATGAGCTAAACAAAGAAATACCTTTAAAATGTATCGAGTTATACCTCATTTTGAAATCTAATTTTTAAGACCAAAATTGGAAAAATATGTCCATCAATTTTGGAGAAGATGCTACATAAGCAGGTATTGACAACTCAAAACATGATTTCAGTGTTCCTTTTATACAATTAGAAAGCACCTTCTAAACAAGCCATGCTTATCAAACCATAAATAACTAGGAAGAATATAAATAACCATTTTTCCCAATCCTGTTCTCTTTGCAGCTTAAAGCAAATTAAAAAGAAAAGTATTGATAGAATGAACTATCAGTAAATTCAAAACTTCATGAAGTCTGTAATAGTAAAAATTAAAAGGAAAACAAGCTGGAAAAATATTTTTCAAATATATAAAAAGAGATGAATGCTTTCACTACTTAGAGTATGTTCATGTACATGTTATAAAAGACATTAGTACATAGAGATGCAGACAAAGCACACAAACAGCTATCCAGAAGACTGACAATGGGTTAACAAACACATGTGTCAACAGCTACTCTCGCAAGCCAGTTTTAAAATGTCTATATTAAAATAATTTTGATGAGGGGAGATTCATATCCTTTTTTCCCACTCTGAAGGAGGCTTGCTACTATAAATACAATCAGATTCAAGAGCTTTGTTTTTATTGAGTCACAGTCTCAGAGGGCAAAGTTTTTTTCTTTTCTTTTTTTTTTTTTTTTTACTGTGCTATGCAGAATTACATATTATCCATGTATGAGGTATTTTATAGTTTGGTATGTGAGTTAAAATGGTTCTTTCCCTGTCAAGGAATGATACTGAAATGTCATGTGGGGGGTCTATAATACATATGATATTCTCATTTTGCTCTATATAGGTCTTTTTCACCTTTAGATATAGATATAGGGAGAGAAGGACATAGACAAATCCCATTTTTAGGCTATGGATTCTAGGTCCAGTAAAAAGGAATTCTTTATAAGATCCAACTGAGATTACAAAGGCTGAGATAGAGACCATCTGTATGCCTCTGTTTACCAGTGATTTGTGTACATGTGTGAATAAAAGGTCTAGAGAAGGATTCAGTTATTCTCTGAACTCTGGCCAAATGCCACCTTTATATTATCATTCCCTTATCAAATGAAATGTCTATAGAGCCTGCAATGTGCAAGCATAATTTGAGTCACTTATCAAAATAGCCAAGACTTTAAAAACAGATCATACTAGCATCCTTACACTATGCTGAAAGTTGTATACAGTTTTGAAAGTTGGGATGATTTTTTTGCAGTAATACCAAGCAAGAGCCTTAAAAATATTCCTATGCTTTGACCCACTTTGAACCTCTATGAAACTATTATAACGATAGAGAGAGCTTTTTCTGTATAAAAATGGTCTGTGCAGTATCACATTATTAGTTCATGATAGGCCAACACCTACAAAGATGAAGAGGACATGCGCAGGCACAATAAAAATGTAATTAAAATAATGCTAACTTGTAACAAGTGTAATGCAAGAAACCCAGATGGATCTAAGAAAGAGAACAGAACCCTCTTGAGATATGGCATTCTGGAAAAGTCTGTGTATTGAAGATGGGACTCAAATGATGAAAAAAATGAACCATCTGAGAGCTGAGACAAGCAAGAGTGATTGAGGTGGAAGAAACAGCCAGTGCAAAGGTCCCAAGGCAAGAACATTTGTGGCTTGTTCAGGACCAGACAGAAGGCCAAGTGTGGCTGGAGAAAGATACCCAAAGCAGAAGGAGGTATGAGATAAAGGCAGAGAGGGAGGCAGAGCCAGATCATAGGAGGAAAATGCTTATGCCATTATGCTAAGTGAAAATGAGAGGGTTGAAAATTGTGTTCACAGTATGATCTCAGCCATGAAAAAATATGCATTCAAAAAAACTTGGAAGAAACATACTAGAATGTTAACAGTGGTTATATGGGAGAGTCCAACAGGCTTTGGAAATAGGAATAAGTGGAATGCTATTTCCAGACTTCACTACCTACCTCTCATTTAACCTTTGTAAACCTTAGTCATAAAAACCTACAAAATTAGATTTGTGTCACTTACCTGACAATAGTGGTGGACACACAGGAAGCAAATCATACTTAAAAGAGTTCTTTTTATTATTGTGACCATTGCTTTTGGATAAAAGGACTATGAATGATTTATCTTTACACTATGTTTCCTAATTTTTAATACTGACCATATATTTCATAACCAGAAAGCCACAAACTTTATTCAAAAATTCTGATAGCTAAAGGAAAATGAATTATACAGTGTTAAATCAAATGCCTTTCTGCTGCAACAAATACATTTCTTTTTGTGGACAATGTATTCAAGGTAGCCTTCAATATTGGGGGGAAACATTTTATAAAGGACCTTTAACAAAAAAGGTTCAAGTACACAAACATGCCAAGACCTTCAACTAACTTGAAATATCAAACAGGTTGTTACTGAGCATGGCCCAAATGCCACAGGTTCTTTATAAAATATAAAATTAAGATACATGGCTGTCCAATTTGGTCCTAAAACAACTGTTAGAAACCTCTTCTTCTTCTATTTTCAATACAATGTATTTTCAGATTTCCCAGATATTAGGAAAGTGTTAGTGGTAATCTCCTGGAGAACTTTGTAATTTGCTAACATCTTTCTTGAAATACTGAGGGTTTTTTCTCCCTAAATTTTGTTGATGGACAAAAAAATTAACTAGTATTCCTAGAGAGAGTAATGAGGCTTAGTATTTACCTTTAGATAGTTTGAAATATGTTTGTTCAGTGAGAGGGAGCCAGAGATATTTGGGTTGAGATTTGGCCACTCTGGGTGAATAAAGAGGTAAATACCCCTTGAAGCTCCTATTTTTTTTCTCACCTGTGAACTATGGTATATGACTGGTTAGAAAAAATGTAACCAAGAAGTCCTGTTGAGTACCTGGCATGTGGTACTCAAGAAAGGTCATTTGGCATTAATCCTGGGAGAGGTTACCTCTTGTCCAATATCTTTTATCTTTACTTCTCAAAAAGCCCCAGATTCCAGGCTGGCAGAGTGGCTTAAGTTATAGAGGCTCTGCCTAGCAATGGCAAGGTTCAAACTCCAGTACCACCACCATTTTTTTGGGGGGTCCAGTCATGGAGCCTGAACTCTGGGCCTGGGCGCTGTCCCTCAGCTCTTCAGCTCAAGGCTAGCGCTCTACCACTTGAGCCACAGTGCCAATTCAGGCTTTTTTTCTTTTTGCTTATGTGGTGCTGAGGAATTGAACCCAGGGCCTCATGCATGCAAGGCAAGCGCTCTACCACTGAGTCACCTTCCCAGCCCCCACCATTTTTTTTAAAGAGGCCAGAGTGATCTAATTTTGAAAGCTAGCATTTCTCTATAGTTTAATGGGCACAAGATATGGCAGATATATGTTTGACTCATAAATACAGATGGTTGGGCTCCTGGTAGACAGTGAGGCAGACAGACAGGTAGATATGATGAAAGGGAAGGTGAAAGGAAAGTCAATTCCATAATTATTTTTAAAAGCTTAATTCAAACAAGCAATTCCATGCATGAAATAGAAGACAATACAATACATGAGGTAAAACATAATGCTCTCACAAGGGTTGATGGATTAGAATTTCTGAAATTATGACTTCTATATAAAGTTGTCTTAGTTGTGATTTGTGCAACAGAACCAGCCTTGGGTGCTTTGTAAAATCTAGACTCATTGGCTCCAGCCGGCATCCACTGAATCATAATCTGGAAATGGGGCTCAAAATCAGCATTTCCACTTTGCTCAGCAGGTGATTCTTGGGCATTGCAAGAGTCTAAGTCTACAGGAAATACACTGTTCAAAAAGAGATGTACTCATTACCCAACATACATAACTGTAACCCCTCCGTCCATCACTTTTACAATAAAAATAAAGTTAAAAAATAGATGCTCAGTGCTCTTGCTTGAGAGTCTACGCTTCAGATGGTGAAAATGTTAGTGAGAGTTGCTGTGCAGGTGATACTTATTCCACCAAGACCTCCTCTTAATCACATAGAGTATGCTGTTTTCAGTATGCTGTTCATAATCTTACTGGTATATTTTTACATTCTTGAAGCACCACAGACATAAATTGAATTTCGTTTGAGACATAGAAAAATCTATAGTTCTCTGCATATGGCAGCTAGACACACCAGTAACAGCATTCTGACAGTGCTCTCTCAACCTGAGGACAAGGTTTAGGAAGCTTTCATACATTTGTCATCTTCGGGCTCTTTTAGCACTTCCACAAGAGGGCAGTCAGGGGAAAGTTTTCCTTCTATCAGAAAGCTTGCCTTTAGAAGCTTTTCTAATCCTAGAATTAAAAAGGATGGTTCTTGGTTCTTCATAAAACCAAGATCACAACACAAATACCAGATAAATTGACTACTCTTTTAGTGATACATATAATTGAGTGTTGATTGTTCTAAGAACAAAGACTTGGCACACAAATTCTTTCTCCACTTTGACTCGCTCTAACAGGCCCACACATTGATTACTTTCCATTCAGTGGGTCACTGTCTGGGAGGAAAGGTGGCACTGAGTGGCAAGTGTTAGTGCAGGGCAGTCAGAAAAGGCTGACTGGTAGAGGTGACATTGGAACTGTGGCTAAGAAAATAAAATCTAGGCATGTTTCAGGAAGTGTAGGAGCTTTGATAAGACTTTTGGTTTTATAATAGAGATGTTAGGGAGATACAGAAAATATTTATGTAAGAAATAAAATATATGAGTTAGAAGTATTTTCACATGCATGCATATTTAGGAGAAATCATTTGATGATGGAATTCATAGAAAAGTAACTTGATTACCACATCAGTTGTGTGTGTGTGTATGTGTGTGTGTGTGTGTGTGTGTGTGTGTGTGTGTGTGTGTGCACAATCAACAATGCGTTGCGCCTTGAACTCCCAGACACAGAACTTTTTCTATATGTAGCTGGTTTCTGGAATTGACTCTTAGTTGCTCGATATTCTTGATCTTTAGAGCATTCATCTTTTTTGTCAATGACTTTTACCAGTATTGTGATGTCTGTGCCCTATAAACCTACAGAACTGACTCTAGGATCAGTATAAAGTTGGGAAAACTAGGGCCAGCACTCATTTACATTTAATTAACCCCATAGATGGGAAATGTTAATGTTAGCAATGCTTAAAAACTGCACTTAGACTTAAAATTTCTCTAAGCCTATATGGAATATAAAGTGTGAAGATAGATAGTCAAGAAAATGCTTCTAGCTGCTCTAACCACCCCAGATTAAGGTCAAAGTTCAGAATAGTCATTTCAGTAAAAAGGAAATCAAATCAAACCAACCCTAGAGGTTTTAAAATAGGATGGCATAAGCACTTTTAAGATGAGATTAATAACAAAAGAGAGCAAGGAAAGGGGAAGTGAGAGGAATAAAAACAAGAGCATGTATACTGACATTGTGATGCTCACAGCAAATGGCTTTAAGAAAACAGATTCAACTCAGTTAAAGACATGTTCACTGGGCCCCAATTGTATTACTATTACTATTAATGACAATGAAAGTAAACTCTTTATACATATATATATATATAATTTTTTATTGTGAAAATACTGTACAGAGGGGTTACAATCACATGGGCAAGATAATGAGTACATTTCTTATCAAGCATTTTAGCCTCTCCTTTGGAAAGTAAACTCTTATTTAGCACATTGCAGTATGTTTTCAAGGGAATCACTTTCCCAATAACCCTGTGAAGTCATTTCTTCAGGCTCCTAGATCTTTTTCAGAACTGAAGGACTAAGTTTCCCAGATAGATTTCCGCTGTCACCCTCTTATCAGAGTTGCCTTGACTGACAGTTGTCTCTCTCAAGATCATGTCCTTTTCTTGAGCTACCCATACTCAGTGGAATGAAACTCTGGTACCCTCGCCTTGACTCCAGATCATTTTGTAGATCTATTTTAGCTTGAAAAACTCCTCATATTCTATCCTGAGGCCCTCACCATGAGTGAACTGAAGCCCCACTCTGCCTTTGCCTGGCCTCACCTCCTTCCCTACTCTTCCCTTCATGATCCGAAGAAAACTTAAAATTTCCCAGAATATATTTTCTGATGTGGAATAGACAATAACTAGAGTTTAGACCTGGCAGATTTTACTCAATGGATACCAGTAAGCTAGAGTAGCAGGAAATGGAAAAATGAATAAAGCATTAGCCCATCTGAGCTCACAGTGGAGTGAGCCTAAACACAGCCATAATCTGCCTGGCCATAGACAGGTGGTAGGCAGGAGAAGGACTAGGGAGAGTGATGTCAACAGGAGGTGGGATCTGCCCTAGGGAAGGATCTGAAGACATTCTTGGGGACTGCAATTCCCATTTCACTGTGCCCTACCTCTCCTGCAGATCAGTGAGTCTTCACATCCACAAGGGGTCAGTGCTGACAGTGCTGACAGATTCCAGGATGGACGGACTGTTCAGGCCTCTTGCTACCCTTTATACAGTCCCAGTCCTCTGGTACTTACTATGGTAAGTGGACTGTGATTCTGACATCTATAAAATGGAAAAATTGTCTAGCACAAAAACTGAGGGAACTACTCGTAAAATATCCATTACACAGCTTGCCACATGGCAATCAAAGAATGAGAAAAAAAGTATGTGCCCAAGCAGAGATTTAATGCCCTTAAGTTAATATGTTTAGTTTATGTATCAACATGATTGAGCCACAGAGTGCCCAAATATAAGGTCAAATACTACCCTGGATGGGTCTGGGGAGGTATTGTAGGTAAGAATAACATGTAAATCACAGTAACTTCTCAGATTTGAGTGGGGCTCATCCAATCATCCAATGGGTTGAAGGCCCAAGTTGATCCTTCTGTAAAAGGCATTCCTTACTACCGGATTTCCTTAATCTAGGACATAAGTTCTTTCCTGCCTTAGGACTTGAACTGAAACATTGGCTTCTTATGAGTCTCAAGCCTGCCTAGCCCTGTATTTGAACCATCAGCTCTCTTGGACCTTCATCTTACTTACTGGGGATTTGAGCATTTGCCAACCTTTGTAATTTTGTGGTCCAATTCTTTATAATAAATTTCAGTCTCTCTCTTTCTCTCTCTCTCCTCTCACACACATAGACACACTATTGATCCTGTTTCCCAGGAGAACCTTAATTCACAAGGCATGTTTTCACCTTCCTTTTCTCACAGATGAAGAGCTAATGCTCAGAGAAGTGATGACAAGTACAGGTTACAACTCATCTCCTCATCTTTCATCATCATTAGAACTCTCAGTCTTGATATTTACCAAGTCAATAATATTTACCAAGCAAATTTTGCTGGATCAGGCACAGAACCCCTAAATAATATTCAAGACTACCTCTTTCTATCCACTTCAAGGCCCTATACTATACAGTTTATCCTCTCTTCCACAGAAGACTAAAGTCTTCACTCACCTCCCATCACCTCTATTCATATCAGATGCCATTGTATGTTTGAAGGCTATTGTCACATACTAAATATAATCAGACTATTCTCACCTGAAGTTCTTCACTAGCTCTCCATGGCCTACTTGTACTCAGGTATGATAAACAAAAGTCAACTCTGGTCTGGCCTTTGCTATATCCATGCAGTCTACTAGGCTTCTATACTTGAGCTCTGCTTTAGAACTAAATGATGAAACCATGGCTAGAGCTGTACACTTTGTGTGTGTGTGTGTGTGTGTGTGTGTGTGTGTGTGTGTGTGTGTGTGTGTGTGTGTGTGTGTGTGTGTGTGTGTGTGTGTGTGTGTGTGCCAGTGGTGGGCTTGAAGGGCCTGAGAACTGTCCCTCACCCTATCAGCTCAAGGTTAGCACTCTATCACTTGAGCTACAGCACCACTTCAGTGTTTGGTGGTTTATTGGAGATAAGAGTTTCACGGACTTTCCTGCCTGGGCTGGCTTTGAACTGCAATCATCAGATCTCAGCCTCCTTAGTAGCTAGGATTACAGGCATGAGCCACTGGTGCCTGGCTGAAATCTTAGAATGGAGTAACCATTCTATTGGTCTCTGCTTAAATATTCCTTGATCATGAAGGAATCACACAAATTCAAATTGTGTTCTATTCCCTTAGCATCTTATTATTTTCTTTCACAACACAGTACAATTGTAGATAGAAGTTTGGGCTTTGCTTAAAATGTATACTCTCCTCTGCATTAGATTATAAGCTCCATGAGGTTTTGCCTGTAAGTGTATCCCCAG